>NC_058059.1:879041-896541 GCF_020085105.1 Siniperca chuatsi
TGTGTGTGGTGTGTGTGTGTGTGTGTGTGTGATGGATCCCTGGTGAGTGTTTGTGGCGCGTGCTGCCGAGCAGAGCAGATCCTATCAGCTCTTGATCACATTGATCAGTCCTCGGGGCCTGGAGGGGCCCCTGGTGACTCAACCATTCAGTTTAAACAGCGGCGCTGGTGGTGTGTGTGTGTGTGTGTGTGTGTGTGTGTGTGTGTGTGTGTGTGTGTGGGGCTTGTGCCACATATGCTGTAGAACAAGTCCTCGTCAGGGAAGCCATCAGTGGCATGTGCGCTGCTGATTGTTATCTGGTAGAAGAAGCTTTGAATGTGATTATCTGACCCGGGGCCCGCTATCATTAACATCGTAATAGGGCATCTGTCAGTGTTGTGACCTGCTGCTCGGGGGCCGCAGGAAGCCTCGAGTCTTCCTCCCTGAGCCCGGATCACTTCATTAATTAACCTGAACCTCAGGTTGGCCGCAGCTCCCCACTCAGCACAGGCAGCTCTACCTGCAGAGCTCATTACCCCCGGAGGCCCCCGACCGCAGCGTCACCTGCCTGTTGTTGTGTGTTTACACAGGAACATCCTCCGAGCAGGACTTTACACGCAGCCTCTCACCGCGGGGGGGCTGACCTTCTTTATAGCTGCCTCTCAACCAAATTAGTCTGCCGTGTAAATCACGGCGCCGTAATTTCAGCGACAACAAAAACACCTGTCGGGGGCCGCATTCATTATCGCCCATTTAATTGAAAGAGGTGTGTCATAAAAGCAGCTTATAATCAGCATAATAATTCACGTGATGAATACGGTGAGCGCTGATGCTTCAACGCCGTCTCTCCTCAGGAGAGGAGGAAGCCTCGGTGTCGTGGCCTTCTGTTGACACAAGAGCCTCCCCACAAATGAAATATTGTGTGTCAGTTGATTATATGCCCATATAAATAATGGCTGAATGAGAAATGATCATTAAATCATTGGCGGCTCTTTGTCGGTGTCCAAATGAGCCGTTTTGCTCAGGCCATCTGTCTCCGGCTCGCGCTGACATCACCGTTGCGGCTCCCCGGTCTCGACGGCGGCGAGACGAGCAGAGCGTGAGCGCGCTGTGGACGTTCCTCGCTGTGGCAGCGCGAGTCTTTCCACGAGTGGGGGGGACAATCCGTCCTTCTGGCTCCAGCTGACGGACGGATTGTCTTTACGTTTGGAGCAGGTACGGTGCTGGTCCCCAGAGGATGGTCCCCACTGACTCCAGTGACCCCCCCGACCTTTGGTCCTGCACCTCCGTCAGGACAAAACATCGTCTTCGCCACCACCGCTCTGACCAAACATGGCTGGATTAACCTGCGAGGAGGCCTCGGGGCCCCTGTTGGCCCCCAGTAAAATACTCCCTGGCCCCAGATCTGCTGTGTAACTGCATTAAACACATTCATTTAGGAATAAATAACATAGAAGCACAAAACGAAGTATTAAAAGTAGTAAAAAAAATCCAATAAAAACAATAAAATATGCCGATATGTTAAATATATTTCTTCCGTTTTCTTCAAAGTTAAAACGAACTCATATTTAAGGACAGACGAGCTGGCTGCAGGTGTTTAAACGGGACGGGGGGCAGTGGAGAGAGACACGTTACACACATGGACATGTACAAGACTGTTTCCTTTTCCCTGAAACCTGAACCAAACCTTTCCCTGTCCCCAGCTGCCGTCTCTGCTGAGCCAAACCAGAACCAGAACCAGAACCAGAACCTAATGTGACGTTTCCCTGCTGTCCTTAGTTTAAAAACATAACATGAAACATGGTTAACGTGAATGACGCAGAGTCTTTTTAATGCGGTGAATCGCTATTCAAAACTCACAGTAAATGAACAATGACATGATGAATCTTGCGGCACCCCGGGCCTGTCCTCGAGGCCCCCCAGGGTGCCACGGCCCCCACAAAATCGTACTTAAGTGCAGTACTTGATTAACTGTACTTAGTTACTTTCCACCAGTGATTTATTACATTAAATGGATGGCCGCTGGTGCAGAAAAGGTAAATAAATGCAGACAGCTCAGTGTTTAAAAATGAATCAACTGAATCAAACTTTTGGCTTTTTATGTCATGTGACATGACTGCGTCATGCATATTCCAATAACCCAGCAGGCTGTGCTGAACAAAAGTGACACCAGCCACTTGTGTGTGTCCTACAGTACAGAATGTGTACAAATGTTTCTATAGTAAGAGATGTGAAATAAGAAAACTTTGCTGTTTTAATACTGGAGTCTGGTGGGTGAGATGAGGACGAAGGTAGGGCATCTGTTCCCAGTGCGCTGTCTTACAGGGACACTGGGATTCCTGGATGACAGGCTGGAGGAAGAAAGCAGCGCTCAGGTGTCGGCGTCCATCAGGGTATTAGCTGTGAAACGAGACGCTGTCGAGCTAAAGGTCAGGAGGGAACAGCGTTACCTTCAGTGCACCAAAAGACGGCAGGCAGCAGCTCTTGTCACGGATTAATCTGGGAATCATTATCATGCATCTGTATGTGAATAATTCTCAGGCCGAGATACATTTCTGGATTAATTCAGCTCTGAGGGCATCTGCTGCTTTTCCACATGAGAGAGACGGAGGCGGCGAGGAACACAGCATCTCCGCACCACCGGCGGAAAGATTAGAATATATGTGTGCATTTATATTACCTCCTTTAGTGTCAGCTAAATTATTCATGTCATCCAGATCAGTTCAGTCCCAATGTGTTTCCTGGCGCAGGCCATACATCTAACAGGCTTTTCTCTCCCTGCATTCATTTCATTTTAATAAAGATCTCCTCCAGCTGCAGATGATAACAGCCAGCAGCGTTTAACCGGCTGACATTAACATGTTGCTACACAGTGTTTGTCATTGTTTTGTTGTTGAGCGGAGATAGACCGTGAGGGTTTTCAATTATGTGGACTAAACATGATGTCAGGTGTCAGAGAGCCGGATTTACACTGCGGAGCAGGAATCAGCTGGAGTCTGTCAGTGCGGCCTGAGATCATCTGCTTTGTTTGGATTCAGATCGAACATGGATCTCAAGTGTTTCCATTTACACATCAAAAAAAACCTGAGTGGAAAATAAAAGCGCCGAAATATCTGCTGAGGTGTTAACGTCGTGTGTGGAGCGACGAGGAGGCCGGAGCCTTCCTCACATTACAGTTTTTTTTCGATACATTTAACAATTTTCCTAAACTCTTAACGCACCGACACGCCTAAAACACACAACTGGCAAAATGGTTAATTTCATGCTCAGAATCACACGTTGCAAACTAAACCCCCAAAACTGATTTTCAAAATACAATAACAAACTAACACACAATACACTGCGTCTAACAAAACACTGCAAACACGTTTTAAAATCAAATAATTATTCAGAACACTAACACGTGTTCTCTTCCAACAGCAACATTTAGTCGTAACACAGTGACAGAGAAACACTATCAGCAGCTGAGACGACAGAAACTGCAGTGTTGTGTGAGTCAGGTCTGCCCTGATACAGCAGACAGCTGTTATTGATCACAGATTGAGTTCTGTAGTTTCTTCTGAAGCCTCTACATCGTTGTTTCGTTGGGTTTAGTAAATGCAGGCATTTTGTTCCTTTTGCTGCAGAAATTCAATACAAAAAATGAACGACCATCTCAGAGTAGCTTTATAAAATGTAGTTTATGTAAAAAAAATAAATACAGACACAGAACTGCTGCAGTGAAGACTTTATTTGCATTTAAGGACATTACTGTAAGATATACAAACAGAAAAAGAACCGGATTATAATAAAAAAAGCAAAGTAATCTTCTGATCTGCCCATCTTCTGCATCACACCTGATATCTTCTGCAAGGCATCATGGGAAGAATCTTTTGGCGTGCCTTATCCGCCCGGCGATTTATATATTTATATGCGATTTATATATTTACATAATTGCAATCAGCTGTTTCTCATTAGCAGTGGAATAAAACACAGGGAATATATTTGTGTTTGCAGCTGTTCGCGTTGACTTTAGCCTGTATGAGTTACGTTCAGAACATGTTCTCTGTTCTGACACGCAGCGTGAACGCGTTTGTAAATCTGACTGTAAAGTGTAAAGTTGTTTTGGTCGAGCTCGTGTGTAAAAGAAGTTCAAGCGTTTTAAATCAGTGTTAACTGTGTGCATTTTGTATCAAAGCAACAAGACGTGTGTTAAGTGTTTAGCCTACAAAGACGGGTGTTGTGCTAACGCGTTAAGAGTTTAGGAAACTTGTTAAATGTATTGAAAGAACTGTCGTAGCGATTGGAAAAAAACTGTAATAAACCGACAGAAACGTCACGTTTCCATCGTGTTTCCCATCGTTTGAGCTTTTAATGGCGTCGTCTCGCCGCGTCCTCTTCTTCTTCTGCGGTGCTTTAACGGCAGCGGCTGGAGGATCAGCTCCACCAGCTGTTCACCTCCATCAGCCAATCAGCTCGCGTTCAGCTGCAGGGGGCGGAGACGCGCAGCGCGTCGGGTTTTATTTGGACTTTCTGGGAATTCGGTTGCTGAACTCGGACGGAAACTTGACAGCTGAGTCGGCTGGATTTGTGCTTGTTGATTTTTGGGCTGAGCGATATCAAATCATTTCGATTAATTTGAACTTTTGTTTGTGTAAAACGTCCACAGTTTGAAAATCTAGTTTTTTAAACAGGAACAAAAAGTGCATCACAAAGTGAAACAGCTCGAGTCCCGGCAGTCCCGTGAACTGTGACTTACTTTCACCGTACGAGCAGTTTCTATTTTCTGTCTAATGAAGCTTCGGTACAGTCCTTTAGTGGATAGTAGCTTAACTCCTGCTGGTGTTCGGTTTGTTTCCCTGTTAAATCCGTCGAGAATGAGGAGTTTCAGTTTGTAGTTTGCATCTAATTTCCTCACTCACTCGACAGTATCGCAGTCTAAAAATATCTTCATTATCATTTTATTAAAGAACCATTGTTACACATCAAAATCATTATCGGACAGTAATATGCACTAACAACCAGAGCTGAAACAATCACTCAATTACTCAATTAGTTTTAAACGAACTAAAAAATTAAGAGGCAATTATTTATTTTATTATTTATCAGAACCGGTTTCTGGTTCCAGCCTGAATGTGAATATTATGAAACTGACTGGAGTTTTCGACTGTTGCTCAAACAAAACCAGCAGTATTTTCTGACAGACCGAGCCTTTAATCTGCTGATCGGGAATGCGATGGACAGACCGATCAGCGACGAAGATGATCAATAGCCCCAGAAACAGCGACCTCATCCAGTTTTTAACTATTTATTTTTCATCAGATTGAAGTGAATTCCATGGAGAGAGAGGCGTCGCCGCGCTGCTCTCTTCATTATTCCCGACCTCTCTTTGGTCTTCACTCGCTTAGTGAAACAAACCCAGCTGACCCAGGCTGAGCACGTGCAGAGCCTTCACGTCCAATCACAGGCCGCCGCACCTGCCGGACACCTGAGAGGGATCGCTCTCACCTGTCCCAGCTCTGACCCTCTGTCTCTGTCTCTGTTCATGTGGAACTGTCTGTCGACAGACGACAGACGACAGGAAGTGTACACAGTTTTGAAACGTTTAGGGATTCAGCCGCTCTCGTTAGAGACCTGTTGGAAACGTCATCTCCTGAAGCTGCTTGATAACAAGCCGGTCGTTTAAATCAGCTGTGCTGGAGCAGGGGGAGATCTAAAAGATGCGGGACGGGGAGGGGGTCCGGGAGAGGTTTGGGAAGCGTTGTTTTGTGCGAGTTCTCGTTTCCCCGATTCTGCACAACAGAGGTGGAGAGTGTGGCGTTAGCTCGAAACACCAGCTTGGATTCCTCTGGTGGGGTTTTGCTGATGCTGCTTCTGTAGTTTGAAGTACATTTGAACGCAGAACCTCGTGCCCCCTTTAGCCAGCGGTGCGCGCTCTACCGGGCGAGCTGACCGCTAGCTCACCAGGCTAATGCAACGCTGTCTCTCTTCCTGCTTCCCAGTGGACGGTACGTGTCCGACACATGACAGGCATCGATGCGGATGATTGACGGGGATCGGACAGAGAGAGGGTTCATTGTCTTATTAAGTTACATTTAAAAATAATTCAACCCACAACTTCACCAAAGGGTTTCTGGTTTCTGAACCGGAGGCCTGATGCAGGTTAACTGGGGCCCTTAAATCACTAAATCTGCCCCTGCAGATGAAGGCAGACTGTTACTGTGGATGCTGGACTGCTAGAGGACAACACGCTGACTCTCTAAATGTCCTTCAGATTTGTTCTGCACAGTTCTTTAAAGGGTTTTCGTCAATCTGGAGCGTTTGCCCTTTTACAGAATATCTCACTTCTAGGAGACAATCTCTTTCTTTCCCGTCCTCATGCAGATGTTCAGCCCGCCCAGTGATGAATCTGCAATTATTGATGGCTTCATATAAGCAGTGAACTTCTCCAATCGGCCGGCATGGTAATTGTAAAGGAAGTCATATGCATAAAATTAATTATACGGCGCAATAAGGCCCATAAATCAGGTCACTATCAATTCAGCTGAAAATGTTTCAAGCGCACGCTCGTCTGCAGAGTTCAAGGTAAAAAAGGAAAGGATTCCCCTTTTTTACCAAATCAAGGAAGTAATCTGTCAGAGAGGACAAAGCCGCGTCTCACACAATGGCTCCTCTGAGGCTTGGCCTCTATATTTGGAACCAGGAATGAGGTTTTCTTCAATTGTGTGCTGCTTAATCTTATAAATGGTGCAATCAAAGAAGAGGTTTACTTCAAAGCTCTGTTTACTCGTACTTGGGGAATAATGCTAGCAGCTGGAGCACCTACACGTTCACTGCCGTTATCTGAAGCTAAATGATGTGCTAAACGAAGCGCTTTCTAAAAGATGTAAAGAGCAGTTACGCAGTGACTAAACGGTCGACACAGGAGTGAAATATGCATTGCTCTCGCAGGCAGAATGCTTGTGGAGATCCTCTTCCTGCAGGAGAGGTTGAGTGATTGCCGGGGAACTAATTCGAAAGAACAATTACACGCGTTCAGTCCATTTATTTTCCATCGGATAATTATTTGATGTATTTATTTTAATGACATTGTGTAATTCAGTTCATCTCAGGCTCTCGCTGACTGCTAGCTTCAATTACCGGCCAGTCATTTATAACTCCGAGTCTAAGAAGAGGGTAATTGCCCAGATGGAATGCTTAATGAGGGTTGCACAATTATTTCCCAAGCTATTGAGATTTGTATTTTGTTAGCTACTTAATTAAATAGCCTCTTTTTCAGCAGGTCTTTATTATCTCAATCACAGGCCGCGACGCCGCTGAGGGGCCGAATATTACACAACCGCTGACTCATGTACAGTACAACTATATACAGTACAACTATACTCATGTACAGTATAACTATACTCATGTACAGTATAACTATATACAGTACAACTATACTCATGTACAGTATAACTATACTCATGTACAGTACAACTATATACAGTATAACTATACTCATGTACAGTACAACTATATACAGTATAACTATACTCATGTACAGTATAATTATACTCATGTACAGTACAACTATACTCATGTACAGTACAACTATATACAGTATAACTATACTCATGTACAGTATAATTATACTCATGTACAGTACAACTATACTCATGTACAGTACAACTATACTCATGTACAGTATAACTATACTCATGTACAGTACAACTATATACAGTACAACTATACTCATGTACAGTATAACTATACTCATGTACAGTATAACTATACTCATGTACAGTATAACTATATACAGTACAACTATACTCATGTACAGTATAACTATACTCATGTACAGTATAACTATATACAGTACATCTATACTCATGTACAGTACAACTATATACAGTATAACTATACTCATGTACAGTATAATTATACTCATGTACAGTATAATTATACTCATGTACAGTATAACTATATACAGTACAACTATACTCATGTACAGTATAACTATACTCATGTACAGTATAATTATACTCATGTACAGTATAACTATACTCATGTACAGTATAATTATACTCATGTACAGTATAATTATACTCATGTACAGTATAACTATATACAGTACAACTATACTCATGTACAGTATAACTATATACAGTACATCTATACTCATGTACAGTACAACTATATACAGTATAACTATACTCATGTACAGTATAACTATATACAGTACAACTATACTCATGTACAGTATAACTATACTCATGTACAGTATAACTATATACAGTACAACTATACTCATGTACAGTATAATTATACTCATGTACAGTATAACTATACTCATGTACAGTATAACTATACTCATGTACAGTATGTAAGTACATACGGAGATCTTTAAATTGTTCCTCTGATTATAAATTCATGAGCTGAAACTGCAGTTAGTGTAGTTTCTGTGCAGCAGCTCTGCTGTTGTCCTGCATACTAATTATTATTCATTTTTTGCTCTTTATGTGACTCTAAAGCAGATTTTGTAGTTTGTAGTTTTCTGCATTTTTATTACATTTGCATATTTAATGAGTTCTACCTGAAAAACATGATTTTTCAAGCCACTTTTGGTTGCATCTCCTAAAAATGCAATGCTACCAAAACAACCGATATGTCAAATTGTGCGTATTTATTTAATAAATGGCTGCTATAACTTGTTTTTTTATTAACAACTGTTATACTTTGAGTTATTAAGATTTAAATACAATCCACATAGACATCCATTGTATTTATATATCAGCCACTCTATACAGCACAAACTCCATTCATGTTTTAAAATGTTCAGTTAATAAACTGCACATCATGATGAATGTACAGTTTATGATTAATTATGAGTTAATAATGCATTAAAGTCTACGGCGACCCATTCACTCCCATTGTTTTTATATCTCAGCACCTGTAAACATTACAAACTCTATTCAAACTTTGAAATGCTCAGTGTTGCACACCGATCAAGTGTACATAATCTCGTTCTGATGAAATGTACAGTTTATGAGTTATTATAAGTTACAGAACATCCATACAGTACAAACTCCATTTAAAATACTGCGTATTACCCACCGACCGACTGTGAATCAGCTCATTATGATGACGTGATAACGAGCTTTATGAAGTCGAAGCTTAGTGCTGAAGTGTCTTAAAGCTGCATATTCTCTTACTTATCTGCTCTTAACGATGGACTTCTCCTAATGTACGTAGCACCAGAGTGAAAAGTTGTTCTCTGACATGAGCAGCCTGTCACATCACCGTATCATGTCTAACAATAATATTAGTCTAACTGGGTAAATGCAGCCATTAAAGTCTACTGAGGCTTATCAGCTAACACAAACTGTGCGGGTTATGGCCGCAGCTGCAGCTGGTATTTTAATGAGGTGTCGCAGTACGCAGCCTCCCGGCCCGATAGCTCCGACACCACACAGAAATCTCATCTGTTGTTATTAAAGACAGGAATGTGTGGCTGATTAGAGACCGTGATGGGGGGGGGGGGGGTCCTCTGTCCTGGGTTTCACACTCATCCTAAGTTTAGTGGGCCACAGTTACAGTCAGATGATCTGCAAACCTGGATCACAAAATAATAATAATTATAATAAAACTTTATTTACAGAGCACTTATCAAAACAAAGTACAAAGTGCTTCACCACAGGAGAAATAAAACACCACAGTGAAAGATGAAATATAAAGAAATAAAACACATAAAAGCAATCAAATAAACAGTTCAGGTAAAATCAGGATCTGCTTTCAGATAAAAATGTGTTTTGAGACGAGACTTAAACGAAGACTCTGACTCAGACAGCCTGATGTCTTCGGGCAGGTTGATCCAGAGCCTCGGGGCCCTGATGGCCAAAGCTCTGTCCCCCTTAGTTTTCATCCTGGACTCAGGAACAGACAGGAGACCCCTGCCCGAAGATCTCAGACTACGTGAAGGTTCATGTGGGATGTTGTGAATCTTGCACACAGACGATGACGCAACATTAATCAGTAAAGAAAATAATCGTTAGCTGCAGCCCTAATGAGATTTGATGTGTTTATTTAATTTATGGTTCGCATTAAACCGGCGTTTTTCATTCTTTCCAGAAATGAAACTCCATCAGGAAGTGCTTCAGCCTCTTCAAACCCGTCAGACCCAGCAGCGCGTCCGTCACTGGAACCGCAGACGAGCGTGGCTGTTGTCATTTCATCCACAGCGCGCTGACGTTTGTCATGTTTATGGTGTCTTCAGTTTGAATAGCTCGTTTCACGTACAGCAAGCATCATGACACTAACCAGGGATCAAAACAAGTCTAACTCCACTTAATAATCCCAGTGATATCTGGTGTGTGAAGGAAAAGCTTTAACTGTCAGTCTGTTCAAATAAATCCAGACCAGGACCGAGCTGCTGCAGCTCTCCTGAATCCTGCGGTCTGAGCGTAACGACCAGGTTTCTCCATTAAAACTTAAGAAACGTCTCAGCGAGTAAAGACTTTAGTCATGTGTAAATCTGTTGCTGGGAGCACTGTAGCGTCACAAGCTAGCAACTTCCAAACATTAGTTTTAGAGGCTAAAAGATAAATCTGTGAATGTTAGTGTTGTTTCTGTCTGCAGACATGCAGTTTATAATGAGAGGGAAATATGTGACTATGCTAAGCTAACTGACGTTATTTACTCATTTAGTCAAATGTTATTAGCATAACGCTTCATAATTTGAGGTGTGTTGTGTTATTTTGGTGAAATGTAGTTTAAAGTCTTCCAGTTTGACGTCAGCATTCATCAGGTCAGAGACGTCGACCGACTCCACATCACCTCTTTCACTCTAAACGGCTCAGATGTTAGCATGCTAACGTTAGCTTTGTCAGCTGGTTCAGTTGGCTAACAACAGCTCCACCTGCAGTTAGCGGCTGTAAACATTTAGTAACACCTGAGCTCTACCGGTTCACTGGTTTTGGTTTAGTCCGGTGTAATAACCGCCGTGTTCGGCCCTAAAATGTGGTGTTTGTTGCAGCGGCAGAGCGGCGGTGCGGCCGCCTCGGCTGAATGATGTCAGGTCTAAAAAAAGCTTTCTTTCGATGCATTCACATCTTGAGTTTATGAGAGAGGCTGTTCGAGCAGTGAATGATGTGCTCTTTTATTATTACATTTGAAATGTTTCACGGCTAACATGTGTGTTAAAGCGGCTATTAATCAAACATGGCAGCCGTGTAATTTGTCATCGCCGGCCTGCTGTGTCAATACCAGCTCCTGCAGAGGCACAAACACATCAGCACTTTAATTAATACAATTAAATGAAGCAATGATTTCTCAGGGGCCACTGTCACATGCTTTATGTGCTCGGTTGCATGGTGCACACTGTCACTGACCCGGGAACTGAAGGGCCCTTAATAAGCAGGGCCTGTTTTTATCAAACTGCTAACACTGACAGTTCAGTGAACAAATGAGAATCATTCAATTTTACCCACAAACTTAAAAATAAAAGCTATTTATCAAACTTCTTTGGGCCTAAAAATACTCTTTCTTTAACAGAAACTGGGCTGCAAACAACATTACAGCTGTGGTGTTTTTGTTCTCGGCATGCATCTTCGCTCGGGGACTAAATTCCCTTTCTTATGTTTCCTCTGATGTTCCTGCTTCACTTCGGTTTCTTTTTGTTTTCATGTCAGACATTTTTTACATGATTGAATCTGTATTTTATATCCTGACGATCAAACTGAAAGCCAGACGTTGTGTTCGCGTTAGCCGATTCCTTCTTGGGACACCGTGTTATTTAGTTTAGTTTTGCTCGGACCGACCAGCAGCCGTGTTCGGTGGACGGAGAGGCTGTGGTCGAGGTTGGTAGGAGCTGTTGACTTAACACTCGTCATGTTGATGATTTAAGAGTTGCACAGCTGCAAACATCTCATCCACACTGGACGACATTTCTCTGCTGCTGTGCTTCGTAACTGTGACTGGGAAACTCGCACTGACATATCCAACGTGAATAAAGAGTGATTGTAGTGAGTAAATCAGGCCTCGGGAGCGAGGGGGGCATGTCCGCCCATCCCCTCTGACGCCACTGACTTCCCAGTTAATGTCCAATGGTTCAAATGAGAAGCACAAATAATCAGGCCAAACCTGCTCTCTTTATAAAACCGCTCTGCTGAACAAACAGTTGCACAATTAACGGTTACTGTTTGTAATTACAGACTTGTAATAAAGCAGGGATCGTCCGGGCGAGCCGCAGGCTGTCTGCACATCAGCACATCCATTTTTCACCGTGCGCCGTAATATTGTTCCACAACATAATGGTAACACTTGTTCCAATAAAACGGGCAGTTTTACACCATGTTTTCATAGTAAGCTTTTATTTGACTGCCGTAACAGTGCTGTGAATTCATCAAAACCTTTACAGCTCACAGTAACTCATGAATGTCTCCCCTAACAGCTGCACAGACTCTTATAAAACGCCGGCCGAGCCTCTGCTGCCTGAAAATATTACAGGATGCGTTCCCTAAATGTGCCAGAGTGACGGGAGAGAGGAGGAGGAGGAGGCCGAAGCACTGATTCAGAGATCAGTATTTATCAGGAAGTCAGTCCTCGCTGGCCAAAACTTTTTTTAGGACGAGGATAAAAGCGTTTTCGTCTGTGTTCACTCGCGACTCCCGTCTGTGCTGACGTGAGCTGGAGCTCCAGAGGAGGCCGGACCTGTTAGGAGCTGCGGGAGACGGGCGTCAGAGGAACATTCACCGAGCTTATTAACAGATTGTTTTGCCAAAAACTGAATAGTTTTTGTGACTGACGCTGAGCAGCATGCAGAGGACTGCAGCAGCTGCCAAACTGACGATTCGATGTTCACAACAGTTTCTGCGGTAACAAATCAAACCGATCGCTCGTCTAACTCATAATCAACAGATTCATCGTTTTCTCCTCCGCTCGGCGTGAATTCAAAAAACAAACTTACATTTATTTGCAGATTCAGAGTTTTAACATTAAAGAGAGATTGTGTATTAATGAGGTTTATCTCCCACCGCTGGGTGACATTACAGAAAGAACGAATCTTCCCCACATGTAAGTCAACAGGAGGTGCAGTTTGACTCAACGTGCGTGACATTGCACGTTTCATCCTGGATGCAGTGTAAAACGATGTGACCAGGATCATTTCTGTCAAACGATCTGATATTTTCAGTAAAATCGATTGTTTTAGCCACAAAAGTGCAACGTAGTGAAACATCACAGCTCTCACGGTTTTAAAATCTGCAGTTCCAACAGGAAGTGAACTGGTTCACACTCAAAGCAACAGCTGCCACTAATGATTGTTTGGATTCATCTGCAGATAAAACCCAGATTGAACTTTCTGGTTTCAGTCCCGGTTTAACTTTTAGCTCAGTGTCTCGGAGGGATCCGGAGACGTGTGATGAACTGGAGCTCCGGAGAGAGAAGTTGGCGAGCGATGGACGTAAAGATGCCATGTAGAGCTAATTTGCTTAATGAACGGCCTCACCCTCCTCTTTGTCTATAACAATGGCTGCTGCTCCACCTCCCCCCCCCCCATCACTCTGTGGCTGTGAATGCAGAGGACCACCCACCCAGAGGACGGAGTAAGAGGAGGGTTCATCAGCAGGTACGCTGTCGCTGTCAGGAGTTCACAGGAAGTTCATCCTGACTCGCAGGGACAGCTGGGAAATGTGACATCACAGGACTGTAATCGTATTTACGTCAATGTAAATACAGCTCCGCGTTTCCGTTCTGTCCTCAGCTGCAGCGGAGACACAACCTGTAGCCGCTTCATTGCTGCTGCTGCTGTAAACACTGCGGTCACAGCTGCGTCCCGAATCACCGAAGCAAGATTAGTGGCTCAGTCACACCACTATTTAAAATGGTGACGTTTTACGGAAGCAATCAATACATCTCAGTGGAATCGGCGTAAACTGCTCATTAGCTCGCGGGGCGAAGCATGGATGTATTATGAGAACTGGATGGTGGCCTCCAAGATGGCGGTCATTCATTTGAATGAGAGTTGAAGCATGCATAAGCCTTCGGGTTCTCTTCCATGTTGTTGCACATGCTCAGTACTGTTTCTCTCTCTGGCCCCGCCCACTCAGCCCATAGACTTTACACACACATAAAAATCCCTTTTCTAGGCTCTGGGAAATATTCCACCTCGTTTGCAGTTGGAGGCGTCCGGTCGGCAGTTTTCCAGACGTCTCTTTTATAACGGAGGTCTAAAGGGGAAAACGGTTTCTGGCCTGCAGGGGGTTTTGTTGTTGCAGTACCGTGAGTGACCACAAGGCTGAGTGGCGGCGCCGCATCCGCAGAGGCGACGTAAATCTCTGCGGATTTTATGCAACAAGTTCAAGTTAAGTGATCTCTGAATTATGAATTTGTTGACCAGTAGCAGTGCCGATCTCTGATACACTTTTCCATAAACGTCACAACACGTCTTCTCAGTCGGAGGTCGAAACACAAGAGGAAGTACTTTTTTCAGCATTAAAACACAAAAACATGAAACATAAACACAATAAGAGATCAAAGGTGCTGCCGTGCACGCGATTCAAACAGGAAATACAAGAATAAAGATAAAAAATAAAGTGCTAAGCTGTGTGAGGAACCGGGAGGTGTTAGAATTAAGAGCACTTATTGGCCGTGGGATCAATGAAAACCTGTTCAAACACTGCTACAATCAGCCTTTACGCATCACTCTTCACCGCAGCGCCAGGTTCTCAGCGAGTGCGTCACTCTTTGACATCCATCAAGGATAAATCTGTTCAGAAATCATCAGAAAATGGTGCTCATGGTCATAACTCCATCAGATCTAATCGTCACTTTCAGGCGTTTTGCTGCCGTACGCAGATTTAACATTCGGTTTTCAGATTCACGGACTGATTTCAATCTGGATGCATTTACACTGAACTGTTCTGAGATCAGATATCTGATCCGTCCAAGTAACGTGAAGTGACTAAATGTAAAGAAGAAGCTTACATCAGCAGGACGCTTCCCAGAAAAGGATTTCGCACACAGGAAAACGAAGAAGTCGTCCGCGGTTGTTCTGTGATGTTATTCTGCATTCGGCTGTGATTCGCCACCGTCGTCCTGACATGTTGCCTAAAGAGCGTTTCACTTCTGGAGGCTGGGAATGAAAACACGAGCACATTTTGCTATTGTTTGTCGAACAGCACAGGATGAATAATGGGTGAATGAACGCAGTTTGATCAGGAGATGCCGGGCCATAATCCGACCCGTAGATTTTAATAGAGACTAGATGATAAATCAAGAGCATTCATACTCCCCAAATGACCCAAAGCAGTGGAAATGATTGCCTTGGCTTGCTAGTGTGGCGCACAATAGTCTCCCTCTCAAAAGAAAGGAAACAGGGGGAAATAATGGCCAGAGCCAAGCCATTTATGGAGCAACTCCAGGGGGCTATTAAAAAGTTCTCAGTCAAATGCTGCTCTGCCTGAGTGGATCACAACAACACTGCAGCGTTTGGCCCTCTCTCGTCCTCTGCCTGGTTAACATTCATCGCAGAGTGAATCCCCTTTCACTCAGAGCAGGGAGGGGGAGTCAGAGGGGCAGATGGGGAGGTTTGGTTGGAAAGAGGTACGATGAGGCCAAAGGGGAGATGGATTGTAATGTGGCCTGATTACAAAGTCTTAATTCATCGCTGGGTGATGCGGTCATTTTTTTCACATCAGTCAATATTGATATTTATTACTATATAGATTAAAATTCCTTTAAAAGAGTACTCTACTGATTTATCATTGCACTCCTGTAACACCGACGGACTCACAATTAAATAAAAAGGATTAAAATCGATGCAGCAGAACCAGAGATATCGTCTTTTTGATCCGGGCCCAGCTGTTCCCAGCTGTTCCCAGGTGTTTCCAGGTGTTTCCAGGTGTTTCCAGGTGTTGGGGAGTAACTACTGCATATGTTTTAAAAGCAGTATGAAGCCTTCAGTGTCTCAGAGGGAGCTGTGTGAAGAGAAATGTCCTCACGTGATGTCACTCGAGTCAGCGTCGGGCGGGGCTGCAGACTGAGGGTTTGAAACTGTGGAGTTAGAAAGAAGTGAGCTCGGCAGACCTCTGCAGCCCGCTGCTCGCCTCTGCTGCAGGCTACATTAGCTAGCATAACACTCCACAATCTCACACCCCTCTGTCAGCATTGTGGGTAATGTAGGCAACAGGTTTTGACAAAGAAGAAGAATGTGTGGAATAAAAAAAGAGGGTATCTCTGGTTCTGGTTCTGATCCTTCGGGAGTGTGGGGCCAAAGAGGTGACGTACTCTTTAATCTGATGTATTGTGGCGCTCTACTCGAACCTTCAGCACTGGCCTCTGTAGATAAACCTTGTGTTCCTCCTCTCCTGCTGGCTACATGTCTCAGGATGGATCAGGTTCACCTCCTGATGAGTTCTTTACTACAGAAGGCCGGGCAGACATCTTGTCTTCCTGTGTGTGATCTGCTCCCCGCCGTCGGCCTCTTTGTGGCTGATTTCATGCCATATTCACCTCCGTGTTAAGCCCTGTGTTCTCTGACGCCCTGAAGCCTTCAGTCTTTACGCTGACAGCGGGAGCCTGACAGCCTGTCGTGTCCCACACTGCTGCATACTAGACAGATACCGCCACTTAACGCCGCCATATTCACCTCCAGGCTCCAGGCTCCAGGCTCCAGGCTCCAGGCTCCAGGCTCCAGGCTCCAGGCTCCAGGCTCCAGGCTCCAGGCTCCTGGCTCCAGGCTACATTAGCCACTGCTAGCATAACACACCACAACCTCCCCTTCTTACATTTTTACTTACTTACTTACTGCCATTTAACCAACTGATGGTGAAGTGTGTGTGTGTGTGTGTGTGTGTGTGTGTGTGTGTGTGTGTGTCTCAGTGAGGGTGTGTCACTCAGGGGGTTGGGGGGGTTCGGGGACAGCTGCCCCTGTTTTTTGGACTAGTAGAAAACACAAAAGCCATCAAAGTGACAGAGGTTAAGTCAATCCATGGCCGACCAGCTGCCCCCCCCCCCACACACACACATGCCCATTCAAACCCCCCCCCCCGCTTCAGACCGCCCTCCAACCTGCTTGATGGATGGACTTTAATATCATTAGCTTAAATGTTCAACAAATTGCAGCAAGCGTCGTTCCATCCACACACTTAAAGTCAAATACGTCTCCCTGACTTGAATCTGTTCGTAGAACTCGCTGCGATGGGACTCACGTGCGGTTTCAGTCTCCCAGAGGAGACGAAATCAACCCCCCCGGCCTGCAGGTTCACCGGCGTGTAGGTGTGCTCATCACTGTGATCTGCTGTCTGCTGACCTGGCCTGCAGGACGGTGTGAGGGAAACACACCGAGCTTCAGTTTGAAGTCATTTATCCCTGAAAACGTCATCGACAGAAACAGGAAACCAGAGATTAAAACAACACAAAACGACATCCGGCAACAAAAACAGCACAAAACAAAAGAGCGATTCAGTGTCCAGTTCGGGGCGACACACGCAGCGTGTACACGCAGCCCTGGACGTAAAACTACTGGCAGATTCATAGAATAGTTTTATACAGCGTATAAACTGTT
>NC_058059.1:901541-911541 GCF_020085105.1 Siniperca chuatsi
CGAGAAGAAGCACAAACAGGAAGCGTTCAGGTGTCTCTGGAACCTTCCCGTCGTCGTTATGTATTCAGACTTTTCTGTTCGGCGCGATGCGAGAGCGAAGCTGGAGGGGGGTCGGGTCTTTGATGAGGCTGATGATGTCTTGTGAGGTCAGGACTACAGGACTCCCAGAAAACACTCGCTCAGAGCACTTTCAAACGGAGGTCAGTGCTGCAATAATATTTTCCCCCTGTGACATTAGCCCGTTCCCCTCGCGAAGCAGCCATCTGTAAGATGTAATTCCCAAGCTGAGTAAACTTGAGAGCGGGACACACACGCGGACCCTCGTATCTGCAGACATGTGAATGGCTGCGTTTGCACTCGAGCAATAACACGGAGCGCTGGCGGTTTATTTGACTCGTATGCACATCCATCATTATGTTTGACACGCAACATGCCGCTAGTTTAGATTATAGCCTAAAGTGTAGTGTGAAAACACAAGATTTGATAAAACCAGAATTAGAAAGGAGCTCACGGGGAGCGTATGTGCAGGTTTTCAGTTTGGAAATGAATGAAATACAGTAACTGTCCCGCACAGTTGGAACTGAACGTACAATAAATAGTCTTTTTTATGTATTTGCCAGTTGTGCGCAGTTTTATTTTTGCAAGGAGGCTTTAACCAAACCGGTTTGGAAGATGTCACCCCTGTCAGCACCTGTGCGCAGGAGCAGGTTTCCTCAGAGCCGGATTCAGACGTGGCTCGGTCATACCAGCGTTCACCAAGTCTTTCCTCTCAATTATGACTTTGTATCTCGTAATTATTCTTGCATGTCATGTGATTTTAAGTATTTTAGATTTTTGAGAAACGTAGTATTTCATCGGCTGTTTCTCTTCACTTTTACTGTAGTTTGGTTTCCAGTCTGTCGGGTCTGTTTCTCGACCCGTCAGGCTTCTTGTTAGTCGTCTCCGATACATGATGTTAGAAATGACGGAGCTGTAAGAAGTGCAGCGGCGGCCCTCCGGTCCGTCCTCACTCTGCTGTTTGTTGCTGTCACTGAACGAGTCCATGTTAATGCAGCTCTGCGTTGCAGCTGTAAGACGATCCTCGGTCAATGTGCAGGACGACACTCTCAGCCCGTCTGTGCAGAGAGGGGGAGCAGAGGGGGGAGAGTAGACGGGGGTCGCTGTTTGATGTGGGAGGTCTCCCCCCTCGCCCTGCTGAGCTGCACCCTCGGACCTCTCATTAAGCATGTCATCAAAGGCCCCCTACCCGACCAATCATAACATTAACGTTAACATTACCACACAGACGCCAGTTCCTTCTGAGCTGTCCACAAACATGCTGGCGCTGAACCAAGCGGCCCTTCAGTCCAAACACACCAAACCAGCATGTGAGTCAGATGCATTCTCCCATAATCCTCTCTGGCAATCCTGATCAGGCTGTGGTCCGCCAACATACAGACAAAACTGAAAGGGACAAACCTTGTTACAGCAGATAGAGAGACACCAACATAACGCCGCTTTGTAGGTTGCCAGGTTGCCAATAACCGCCCGGGTGGAGCTTAAGTCATCGAATGTCAGGTCACCGAAACAATCAGCACTTCGCAAGTTCTCAAACTTCAGCAACCGGTGTCGTCCAGGAGCAGAGGACCAGAGGGACACAGTGGCTTTAACGTGCTTTAAAGGTACGACTTACGGAGCGCTGCATGGCCACATCACGGCGTAACGAAGGGAGTGAAATTTAATATTAACATACCTTATGTTTAATCTCCTCCTCATCATTTCACCTGCAGATATCGATGAAACTGCGTCTACGCATCGTAAACCGCAGCTGCTCATACAGAGGAGCCAATCAGGTCGCAGTTTACAGGACCGACGCAGCAGCTGTCGGCGACATTTCCTTACGACTGCAAGTAACCTCTTTGTGCGCGTAATAATCATCAGGATGCGGACATTTTACACATCGTACAAACACAAACACGGAATGAGTTCATCTGAATTCATCGCGCAGCCCCTCGTGTTCCTACAGACCTGGTTCTGTGGTCAGATGTCCCGCAGCAGTGTGTCCTTGATTAAAGCAGCAGTGACAGACTGCAGAGACCCACTGACAGCAGCTGCCTGTCCTCCACCCCCGTTCCATCACCCCCTCCTCCCTCCATCTCTTGTCCTCAGGTCAATGGGTCTCCCGTGGCTACCTTGCTTTTAAGCCATCACACTCCCCCATGGGGCACATGAGGGAGATCTATCTGTGTCACCCTCCTCAGGTGATCCCCGGGTAATGTACCGAAGGACAGCGAGTGCGCCCATCAGCTCGGACCTCCACGCCTTGCGCCCGCACGCTCCGCGCCTGCTTTTGGTGGGTAATTACAGGGAGGCAAACCAATTAGAGAGTGTCTCTGCAGTTAAAGGACGTCTCTGTGACAAACCTGGCCACAGGGTCGCATGTTTATTATGTCATCCCTCCACTCGGGGGCCGTTATTACAGATAAGTGTCACAGTCCGGAGGTCATTGATGGAAATGGGATTCAGTTTTGGCCTGCGGTTTTACATGCCCTGATTATTCCAATGGCTGCCTGAGTGCTTAATTATGATCATTTGTCACCGATCGGGCTTTGATTCCATCCATAACTTCTGAGTTTAAAAGGGTATCAACAAACGTCCTCATTCAAAGACTCGGGGCGAGCTGGAGGACGACTTTACATTTCTGATGTGCTCACTCAAGGTGCAGACCAGCCAGAGGTCTGCTTAAAGGGACAGGAAACTCAAAACTATAAAATCATGATTAAATAGGTTAATATCAAATTTCTGTGAAATGAGTCCCCGAGTGATTCACTCTGTCTCCTCCTGAAGTTGATTAAAAACAGAAATCTGAGCAACAGAGCTGGAGATATCCTGACTTTTGTGTTCGTGTCTCTGAGACCAAGCTGAATGTTCCAACCGGCCGTCCTCTAGCTACAGTCTGGTTAGGGTTAGGAAAAGATTCTGGTTCTGGTCTGTGACAGGACGTGAGCCCTGAGAGTCAGACGTGCTGCACGTCCACCCCCTTATCGTCGACCTTGCCACAGAAAGGACACAGCGCTGCTAAACCGAGCTGCAGAATCCTCCACAGCGGACGCAATCTGAGCACATTTCCCCACGGACCGTCGCACTTATCAAGACAATTCTTCATCTCACATTCGCACATTCATCTGCTTAAAAGACAAACCCTGTCTTCCAACATGCAGGACGCTAACCCTGCACAGAGCAGCCCGTGTGTGCGCTGCCATGTTTAAAACAAATTAAACAGCAGGCCTCAGCCGTCAGGGGAGGCATGAGTTTCAGCCCATTTGCAAAGCTGTGTACATGAACTCATAGCAGCTCCAGAATCAAAGCGTTATGAAGTGTTGACTGTGGGACTGAAGCATTCTTCATTTCTCACGTGGAAACACATCAGCACTGAGAGGATTGTAGCTGTTTCTGTTCACCAGAAGAAAAACAGGAGTTATTGATGGAAAAGTTTGGCGTTATGAAGGGAAATGTCCGGCCATCTTCGGCGTATAATGTGGGGTTTTTCAGCGCTGGATGTAAAATCATTGAGCTCCTTCGGGGCTCATTAGTTGAGACTTTGAGTGCAACAGTCTGTCAGCCTGTGTGTTAAACTTGTGCAGACGCTGTTCTGTAACTTCACACTCCATTTGCTTTATTCTCCCGAGCCGCCGATCCTGCAGGTGTAAAGTGAAGCCACGGTTCATTTAGCTCCGTTCACTTAATGAGGCACCAGTGGAGGAGAGCGGCGATCGCCACAGAGCTGCCGGCAGCTTCTACACGCTGTGACCGACACCTCTCACCTCATCACCAGCCTTCAGAGGAATCAACTTTCATTTTTATCAATTTTACAATTATAAATCAGGAAAAATGTCTGTCACAGACGTCGTGAGGACAAAAGACTATTGGATTAGAATCACATACCCCACCTTTCAGAAGGCGTCTTCAACAAGTTCTAACCGTCGGTCCTGTGTCGCTAACTTCCCCCAATTCTTCATAATAGCTTTTTTTATTAGCTATTTTAACCACATATCTGTCGCCTCCCATCACATTTCACCTCTCAGGGACCTCCCAGGATTTGTTATAGCACTTTACGAATCATTTCCCAAAACACGAGCGATCGGCATCAGATGATCCAAGCTCTGAAACGTCTCTGACGTCTGTGTCGCTGCTGCCTCTTCACCTGCAGCGTAAGAAAGAAACTCCCTCCGTGTCTGTGAACCGGCGGATGTTCAGTGAATCTTCACACCTTCTTATCGTAACGATTTATTGAGCTGCATACAGGCTCCCTGCTGCTTGTTGTCAGTGGGAGTTTTTGCTGTTTCATACTGTATCAGTGTGTGTGTGCATTAGTATGTGTGTGCAGTAGTTGACCCTCAGGCTGATCTGCATACAGCGGGGACAATACTGCAGCTCTCTCCATCAGCATGCACTGACACCTGCACCGTTTAATGCACTCCTCCAGTTTATTAATGCCCAACGTGTGATAAACATTTCTGCAGAGGAAGCTCACAGGTCACACACACACACTGCTGTCTGTACGGCCTCTGAAGGAAACTACAACTCCCAGGAGCTCCCGACCTGTCGACTCCTCACACAGGTGAGCGCGGGGGCAGGTGAAGCAGTGTGATGTGTATGTAGAGAAGAAGGGTCCAGCGGTCGCTACTTTTAGATAGTTATGTTTTAAAAACAGCAACTTAAAGGAAGTATTCTCTTTCTGTCTGAGGGTGAGGCGTTCAGATGCCTGTGTACAGGACGTGGTTAGCCTAGCTTAGCATAAAGACCGGAAGCAGAGGGAAACCGCTAGCCGAGCCAGCTAGCACACAATCTACATCCAGTGCCAACATTAGCCTGTGCGTTCTGTAAAACGGCATACTGTAACCCTTGTGATAGCATTAGACGTCTTTATTTGTGTATATTTATGTGTATTTGGAGATACTACAGCCAGCTCCTGTTTACTGCCTCGTTCCTCTGCTCCACCCTCAGCAACACGTCCCGCTGCAATCTCGGCCTGCGCAACTGAACCGTATTTTATCCTCAGCAGTCTGAGAAGTAACAAAGCCAGACAACAGGAAAGATTGAAGCTGAGGAAACGAATGTGATTCCCCTGACATCTGAATCACCCCGTGCAGTTATTCATGTCCATGGGAGCGGACGTAAAGAGGTCATAAAAACCCCAGCGACCACGCCCTCGTGCTGACTGTGTGTCCTGAGGACAGTCCACACAATGAGCTTCATCCTCTGCTGCTGCTTCACAGGTATCACCGGGCTTAGGGAAAAGAAAAAACACCATAATAACTGTCACACCGAGCGAAATACCGCTAACACCGGCGGGGCTATCACACGCTTCAGCGCGATACCGGGTTGTTGTTCACCAGCTCAGTCAGCAGGTGGAGGAGCCGATTAAGGTGCTTTAAAACACTTAGCAGCTGATTGCGTCAAAAATGGCACTTCTTCTCAGTCATAACTCAGTCAAGTCTGAACAGAAAGACACGATACACATATTTTTAGATTCAGAGTGACTTGTCAAAGTAAGACAAAGAATCATAACGGGAGTTACAAGGTGTTGGAGGGGAGCACTGAGACAACACATTTAACAAAACAAAAATGTACATGTGGTATTACACATTTAGGGGGACCAATACAGTGTTTCAGACTATTTTTATAAGTAGGACCTTCTGAAGTCCCAGGGTCCATCAAGTCCATGCTTACCGTCTGCACTCGGAGGTCTTGGCAGCTGAATGGTTGAAAGCCAACATCCCCTTTGCTGCATGTCATACCTCTCTCCCCTTGTTTCATCCATCTTCATACTATCAACTGCACAATAAAGCTGGTTCTCAACGTTAAAACAGTTCAGTTTAGTCACATCGGTGTTCCCTCGTTAACTTTCCATGTAATTTCAGAGCAGTTTAAGAGCAGTTTTTGGATTAAAGCTGTACTCCGGTGATTTAGTATTTCACTTCCATAAAGTTGGAGGATTTCTGAGAGACGGATTGGTTCTTGCCCACCTGCCCCTAAATTATGTTGTTGACCCTGCAGTCAGCACAAAGACGTCCCATAATGGACACGATGTTAATTTCACCTTTTCACATGAGAACTGAATCAGTGGATCGGTGCGTCACACAACGCAGTGACGTTAATCTGCACGTCTTGGTGACATCGTGGCTACTCACAGGGCTAGCTGGTGGACCACTGTAGCTGGCAAGCTAACGGCTGAGCCAGCCTGGGGATTTGCTAGCACTAGTCAGTCACAACATCTCTGAGCTTCTTTCCATTTTCTCTGCGCTGGGCCGTTTACCCCTCCGGACGTTTTGTCCTCAGGAGTGTTCATCATTTCATTCATTAAGGGTCACTGAGGGGGACGAAGCTCTGCAAGCTAGCTAGCTTGCTAATTGCCAGTTAGCAACAAGTGTTTATTAAGTTTATTAAGAGCTGACAGCATGACGTCTCCTGACTGGGTGTGAACCAGGTCTCTGTGGTGGAGCGGTTTCTAATGACGGAGGACACAGCTAAGCTGTCAGGATGTTTTGCTATCGATCAGCAGCGCAAACTTGTGTGTCAAAGTTGAATCCATTACAATTAACTGATTAATTGATTGTCAAATGTTTTCAATGCTTTAATGTGACTGGACGCTAATACTAGCAAAGACGAGTCTTTTTTACGTTGAACTCAAATGTCGTCCCAAAGCCGTGCAGCTAGCAGTCCCCGTCCCTCCGCTGCAGCAGGTGTCTGACATTACCAGCTGACGGGCCTCGTCTGTGGCGATTCTCCTTAAAGCTCCTCCGAATGTGTCTGGGAGCCGTCGCCGAATCAAATGAAATAACTGCGTCTCAGCAGCAGTCTGGTCCAGACGGCTCAGAGCAACGAGCCGATCGATACCCAGAGTGCAATGCGAGCGGCGAGGTTGACCACAGCGTGAGCTTTCATTTGACATCAGCGAAAGTGTTTCCAAGGTGCAACTCCAACAATCAAAAAGGCATCTCTCCAAATAATCTGCCAAGTCCATTTCATCCCTGTCACTTTCACCTTTTCTGCAGGGAGACAAGATTAAACATTGGATGGAGATAAGCGTGTCTGCCGGGATATTATCCCGCAGCCCAGAGCAGACAGCCTGAATCTGCACGCTGGCCCTCCAGGTGATTAACTGTCCACAAAAATCCCCCCTGAAATATGGACAGTTTAAATGTCCTCGCTGTTTGCCTGCTTTCACCGAAGGTGTCTGTCTGCGGCGGGCGGAGGTGCGAGAAGATTAATTGAGTCCTGGATGCTTTCTGCTCAGCGTGGCTTCCAGGGGCCACGGGGCCGAGAGGAGGCCCGGACGGGCCAAAGTAAAGAGACCATCTCATTAATATATGATTAATAGCCTCTGCTGCGGTGATTAATTAGTGTTTGTGACAGTAAACTTTTAACAGGCCCCTGTGTCGTCCCCTGGAATGCCCATTTATCTTTTCGGACCCCCTCACCCCCGCCCCTCCCCAGCCGTCCAGAAAGAGCGAATAAGTTTGCATATTCTAGTCTTGTCCGATTTCATTCTGCCGCTGCCTGGAAGGAGCGGCCAGGAATGAGGGCTCTCCGACATGATTGATTGCTTTGCTTTTTTTATTTGCAAGTTGGAATCCGGAGAAGTTTTGTCTTTTTTCCTGCGGCTGGTTATTTCTCGTCCCCTCTCTGCTCCTGTGTACTCGTTCTTCTCCAAACGAGGAACCTTGGGCTCATTGGTACAGAAATTTCTTCCGGCTCTACTTTGAAATTGATTTGAATTGCTGGTGTATGAGCTTGTGTGTTTTTCTCACAGCCCTTCACTGTTGAATCCCCCCTCCTCCTCCTCCTCCTCCTCCTCCCCCCCAACCCCCGCCTCTGCAACACTCGGGCTCACGTACACCAAACACTTACACTTGCAACAAACTTAATTAGTTTTTTAAATGCTTTTAGCATTATGCAAAAATGCTTTTCATAGCCAGCCGGGTTTGGCTTTATGATTGGTTATTAAAACATATTGCAGGACTCTTTTTGTTTTGTTTTGTTTTTTACATTTCTTTGACGTTTGTACATTAAACGATTAATCGAAAATATTTGCCTGATTAATCGATAATGAAAATAAGCATTAGCGACAGCCCCGCTAAAATCACATATAAAACCCTGCGGTCGGTCTGCTTTGCCTTCAGACCACAAACGAACCACCTCAGTCCACTTGGGATCGGACTGAGACCCTCTTCCGGTGGTCTTGGTCCGGTTATTTAGTCCACACCAGAGTTTGACTGACAGCTTTCACACCAGCATAAACAAACCGAACCGGCAAACACAGCTGAGTTGGTCTGATCCGGACCGAACGGATCAGGTGTGAAAGCAGCTTCAGGTTAGTTTCATGTTTCTGTTACAGGCCGTTTGTCAGGTAACAAAGTCACATGCACATGAGACATGTGGACGTTAACGGCTAGTCTCTGCAGCACAGGCAACATCACAGGTGGTTCGCTTCATGATGCACTGCATCCCTCACAACCCGAACACACAGTTCTCCTCTGAATGAAGCACTTTGATCGCCGTTCGTCCTGAAACGTTCCGTTCAATATCTGGGAGCGAAGCGGCTGCAGACGTCACGTTTGTTTCCCACAGTTTTCAGACTCTGCGGACGTTTAATCCACCGCAGTCCGGTGGATGTTGCATCATCGCTGTATGATGCGGTTTGATCGAGTAATATGACATCACCTCCGGGCTCGCTGCTGTTCAGCTTGTTTTGACTGTAAAAAATTAGTCGGACATTTTGAGAATAAAGTCAAAATATTTTGATAAAATAAGGTTACGTAAACGAATAAAGTTGAAATAGTTGTAAGTTGTAAAATTTCATGAAAAATGTAACATTTTGAGAAAAGATTTATTGCGTCACTGCCACACGGTGTCATTTGTCATATTCGATTGGCTGCCGGTCTTCAGGGGGGCGGGTCTTATGACGGGACGCATGAAGACGGCGCGCTGCGGACGAACAAAGAGAAACTCATTGATAACGTGACGGATAGTGATTGATTGAAGGGCTGAGTTGAGTTTCTGTCTGCGTCTGTTTGTGGACGTCGAGCTCGGCGAACGAGCGGAGCACCCGAGCGCGGGACGGCACGGAGTTAGCCGAGGCCCGAATCCTTTTCCAGTCCGCGTGTCCGGCCAGTGGCTGTTGCAGCCGGAAGACTCGTAATCCAATCCTCAAATTCTCCACAAATCTTTTTGCCAGAACTATCTGTGTCGTGACAAATGACATAAATCGTTTATGTAATCCTGCGCGTCTCTGACTTCTAACCAGCAGGTTAACTCAAACTATTCGCTCTCGCGTGTTGCACCAAGAGTAATGATTATTGATTTTCATTATGTGCAGAATTGAATGGAAGCCAATGGATGCCTGGAGACGAAATACATCCATATTCCTGAAACCCAGCGGCATGATTTCTGTTAAACGAGCTAAAGGTAAAAAACATCCAGCTCTCCTTCTTCTTCCTAAAGCGTGGAATTCACAGAGAGAAGAATTAATCAGAATATATGGCTTTTAATATAAAAGCCTATCATCCCTGCTGCGTGTTATTAGGTTTGTGGAGGCGAGTGGAGCTGGTGGGGATCACAGGGTGAGCTCGCGGCCACCTGTACCGCACAACACTCATGCAATAAAAAGCCTTTTCTGGGAATTTGTTTGAAAAATGCCAAGACTTGTCCCGGCGTCTGCGGAGCGCGGGAACTTTTCTTTAGATTATCTTCATTGTTGATAATCTCTTTAACTACAGGGGTGAGCCGCTACACCTGAACCTCTCCATCCAGGGCCGCCGCAATCGCTCTCTAGCCCCCCGGCACTAATCCCATCATGCCTCGGCAGGACTTGGCTTCTCCCCTCTCCTCTCCTCTTCCTCGTCTCTTCTTCCTCTGCGCTATTAGAGCAACAGGGGGTAAAAGCAGATTTAGAGTAGAGCCATTTCATTTCAATAACGCCGTCCTCTCAGAGGAGCAGAGTTCAGGCTCCAGAGCT